>NW_027672654.1:0-38763 GCF_964165515.1 Mesoplodon bidens | reverse complement strand
CTTCTCTGTGGAAATATCTTCACTGGTATCAATTTTTAGGTAACACCTATAAGTGATATCATATGATATGTGTCTTTCTCTTTCTGACTTACTACAAGTCACGTGATTACCTCTAGCCTCATCTACGGTGCTGCAAATGGCATTGTGTCCTTTTTTTCCTTGGCTAATATTCTGTCTGTACATGGACCAGTTCGTCTTTGTCCACTCATCTGTTGATGGACTTTTTGGTTGCTTCCATGTCATGGCTATTGTAATGCTGCGGCAATGCACATTTGCCTGCCTGTGTCTTTCCAATTCTGTCTTCTTAGGGTATAGGCCCAGGAGTGGGCCTGCTGGATCATATGGTAGCAAAATGTTTACCTTGTAGAGGCACCTCCATTCTGTTCTCATTAGTGTCTCTTACCAGGATACGTCCCACTTAAAGTTGAAGTTACGGTCTTCTCCACAACACCTTCAGCGTTTATTGTTTGTAGTATTTTTGCTGATGTTTATTCTGACTGGTGTGAGCTGATTCCACTTTGTGGTTGGATTTGCATGCGTCTCATAATCCCTTGAAATTGAGCCTTCTCGCATGTCCTTTTCTTCTTCAAACTGTGAGTACAGCTTACCTCTTCAAATTGTTTTCGTGAAGTATGTGTGACATTTAGAAATATTTTGGCCATTACCTCCCTCAAGACATTTTGAGGTCAGGTCTCATTTACAGCCCTCCAGTACTGGTGCATATGAAGTGACCCTTAGCACAGGTTTTAAAGCTGCTGTTGCAGGTAACGGCCAGAGGGCGGCAGCATTTCTGCTTTTCCCAATCTGGTAACTAGGGAAACAGACCATCCTGGCAGTGGTGTTCCTCGGTTATATGTTAGAGTGGAGTGTGCCCCCAAAAGCTGATGTCTCCTTACTTATGTTTGCTTTATGAATTGGATTTATATTTTTCTCATTGGAGTCATATTCCATTGTGTACATGGACCACTTCTTCTTTGTGCATTCCTCTGTTGATGGACATTTTCGTAGCTTCCAAGTATTGGTTATCATAACTATTGCTGTAGTGCAGGATTGCCAGCCTGTGTCTTTTTTTTTTGTTTTTGGCTGTACGTGGGCCTCTCGTTGCCGTGGACCGTCCCATTGCAGAGAACAGGCTCCAGACATGCAGGCCCAGCAGCCATAGCTCACGGGACCAGCCGCTCCACGGCATGTGGGATCTTCCGGAACCGGGGCATGAACCCGTGTCCCCTGCATTGGCAGGCGGACTCTGAACCACTGTGCCACCAGTGAAGCCCAGCCTGTGTCTTTTTGATTCTCATCCCCTCAGGCGATAGGCCCAGCAGCGGGTATGCTTGATTGAATGGTAGCTCAGTATTTACCTTTCCAAGGCACCTCATTTTTGTTTTCATTACTGGCTCTTACAATGTCCCACGTTGAACCCAGGGTAGGCATTTCTCCAAAACCCCTTCAGCATTTATTGTTTGCAGAATTTTTGCTGATGGCCATTCTGACTGGTGTGAGCTGATAGGTTTTTGTCATATGAATTTGCGTATCTTTAATTATTCCTAATGTTCAGCCTCTTTCCATGCCTTTTTAAATTTCTTGGACAGAAAAACAGAAAAAAAAACGGAGAGTGCAATTAACCTCTTGAAATAGTCTTCTTGGATGGTTGCCCGCTTTTGAAATTTTTGGTCAATTTTCGACCCCAGGATTGTTTTTGAGGGCAGGTGTCATTCACAGGCCTGCAATGAGTGTGAATATTTAGTGACCATTAGCACTGGGTTTAAAGCTGCTGTTGCGGGAAATGACCACAAGGTGGCGGTATTTCTCCATTCCCAAATCCGGTTACTAGGGCAGCAGAGCCTTTCTGGGACCAATGGAATACAGAAGAAGGCATCATTGAAGTCTAATACAGAAAACCATGTCGTGGTGGATGGTAGAATGACCAGCAGGGTGTAGGAATTAGGAACGACTGGATGTATATCCTCGGTGACTTGACTGACTCTCCTGACATCCTTTACCGGGTCCCCAGCAGCCCATGGGGCTGACGTGGTCAGGGCAATGCCAGGTTATGGAGCTCACCTGCGCAACTACCCAGCAGCCCATGGGGCTCTCGTGGTCAGGCCCCTCCCAGGATATCGGGCTCACCTGGGCAGGTCCCCAGCAGCCCACGGGGCTCTCATGGTCAGGCCACTCCCAGGTTATGGAGCTCACCTGTGCAACTACCCAGCAGCCCATGGGGCTCTCGTGATCAGGCCCCTCCCAGGATACGTAGCTCCCGTGGGCAGGTAGGACAGCAGGGCTGGGAACACAGGATTCGTGCACATAGCCCTCATTTCAGAGCACCCCAGATGGCCTGTCTCTCAGAGCTGACACAGAGCACGTCAGAGCAGGACTTGAACTAACAAACAGCATCTCCGACAGGTCTGTGACCCTGGGCGTCACTCTGTGCGGCCTCCCTCTGCCTGGTCTTCCAGAGACTTCCACTGCAGACGGGGCACCAGGCCTCTGTCTCCACCCATCTACCCCTCCTCTCCCTGACTCCTGGGTTCCTCTCATTAAGAGAATGTCTTCTTGAAGTTGTCTCCCACTCATGGGCCAGATAAAATGATGAGAAAACAAGCCGGAGCTGCAGCCCCTTGTCTCCTGACTCTTAGGAGCCCACACCTGTTCCTCGGACCTGGCCGGTTCAGCGAGGTCCATTTTCTGCAATGTGAGCCCCTGAGGTTTGAGGATTGGCTGACCTGGGCAGCCTGACCCTGCCGGCCAGCCCTCCCCAGGTGTGCCTGTGTTGAGGTCAATATAAACCCCACTCCAGGCAGCAAGAGGCACTGCAGGTATGCCTGACGCCATATCCTCTGCCCCTTCAGCAGTCTCGGGGCTGTGCTGGTGGGAGGGTGTGAGGGGCCACGGCTTTGTGGGTGGTCCGGTGTGAGTGGGGCTCTGCTGGAGATTCTGCAGGAGTTGCCAGGCTGCCACCTGCTAAAGAAGAGGATGTGTCACCCATACCTTCCGCTGGAATTTCTCCCCGGGCAGAGGTGAGGAAGGAAAAAAGCAGTGGGGGCCGGGACAGGAGGGGTATCTCAGGCAAGGAAATGGAAAGCTTCCAGAAGAGCGCCCGGGGTCAGGAGCATCCTGGCTGGCCTGCAGGCACCAAGTCGGCCTGCGTGCTGTCGCTGGTGCGGCTCCACAGCCCTTCCTCTAGGCTTTCAAGTCCTTGTACATATTCAGGTGTTTTACCTGGGAAGGGTGGGAAGAGTTCAGCAGCAGCTGGCCTGGAGCTCATCTCACGTTTACTCACAGACCCCTCGGCATGGTCCCCCAGCTTTGCAATGAGGACGTTCCTTGCGGGGGACCTGCTGGCTGCATGGGAGATGATTCCCCACCTCTAACGAACTTCAGAATTGTTTACCACTGGAGCAAGTGCCCTGATAGCGTTTTCCTCTGTAAAACTGGTGGGTTCTGTTTTTTTTTTTCTTTTTTGGTTCAAGGTAGATTTCATTTCTCTTTCATGTATTTATAGATATAAGCATGGAAATAATTCATTCATATAAATACATCTGTGTGAAGGGAGGAACGTTTTTCTGCTTTATTTTTAAATTTTATTTTTTTAATCTTGAACTTTAATTTTATTTATTTTTTTATACAGCAGGTTATTATTAGTTATCTATTTTATACATATACATGTATACAGGTCAATCCCAATCTCCCAACTCATCCCACCACCACCACCCCGTGGCTTCCCCCCCTTGGTGTCCATACGTTTGTTCTCTACCTCTGTGTCTCTATTTCTGCCCTGCAAACCGGTTCATCTCTACCATTTTTCTAGGTTCCACATATATGCATTAATATACAATATTTGTTTTTCTCTTTCTGACTTACTTCACTCTGTATGACAGTCTCTGGATCCATCGACGTCTCAACAAATGACCCAGTTTCATTCCTTTGTATGGCTGAGTAATATTCCATTTTATATATGTACCACCTCTTTATCCATTCGTCTGTCTGTGGGCATTTAGGTTGCTTCCATTACCTGGCTATTGTAAACAGTGCTGCAATGAACATTGTGGTGAATGTGTCTTTTGGATTTATGGTTTTCTCTGGGTATATGCCCAGAAGTGGGATTGCTGGATCATATGCTAATTCTATTTTTAGTTTTTAAAGGAACCTCCATACTGCTCTCCATAGTGACTGTATCAATTTACATTCCCACCAATGGTGGAAGAGGGTTCCTTTTGTCCACACCCTCCCCAGCATTTGTTGTTTGTAGATTTTCTGATGATGCCCATTCTAACAGGTGAGGTGATATCTCACTGTAGTTTTGATTTGCATTTCTCTAATAATTAGTGATGTTGAGCAGCTTTTCATGTGCGTCTCGTCCATCTCTGCATCTTCTTTGAAGAAATGTCTGTTTAGATCTTCTACCCATTTTTGTATTGGGTTGTTTGTTTTATTTATATTAAGCTGCATGAGCTGTTTATATATATTGGAGATTAAACCTTTGTCCATTGATTCCTTTGCAAATATTTTCTCCCATTCTGAGGGTTGCCTTTTTCCATTCCCGTATTTTAGGGAAAAAAATAAAGAAAAAGAAGCAGAACAGAAATGTGCATAAAACATGCCTCTGGAAACTGTCGTTTTGAAATATGGACGTCTTTTGAATTTTTTGGTCGATATACGACCCCAGGATTTGTTTTCAGGGCAGGTGCCATTTACAGGCCTGCCAATTACTTTGAATATCTACTGACTAGTAGCGCTGGGATTACAGCTGCTGTTGTGTGAAACGGCCACAAGGTGGCAGCATTTCTCCTTTACCAAATCTGGTTACTAGGGCAACAGAGCCTCAGTGGAAGTCGTGTTCTAGGTTGTAATTTAGAATGGAATGTGCCAGGAAAAATGCCCCTTATGTTTGTCTCACGGCTTCTTGTTCATTTCTTTAATTTAATTTTTATTTTTTATCACAGCAAGTTTGACTACAATGTTTGGCTTGTTGTAGGTGTGCAAGATGTGGTTCTTTTACACATATACATATGTCTGTTCTTCCTGGGATCCTTTTCCCATGTACGTTATGACAGAATGTTGAGTAGTCTTCTCTTGGTATTCCGTAGGTGTTTGGTGATTATATATTTCACCTGTGTTTGTATATGTCTGTTAACCCCAATGTCCTAATGTACCCAATCCTCACACCTTTCCATTGGCGAAACATAAGTTTGTTTAATGAATCTGTGATTGCCCTTCTCTGTGGAAATATCTTCACTGGTATCAATTTTTAGGTAACACCTATAAGTGATATCATATGATATGTGTCTTTCTCTTTCTGACTTACTACAAGTCACGTGATTACCTCTAGCCTCATCTACGGTGCTGCAAATGGCATTGTGTCCTTTTTTTCCTTGGCTAATATTCTGTCTGTACATGGACCAGTTCGTCTTTGTCCACTCATCTGTTGATGGACTTTTTGGTTGCTTCCATGTCATGGCTATTGTAATGCTGCGGCAATGCACATTTGCCTGCCTGTGTCTTTCCAATTCTGTCTTCTTAGGGTATAGGCCCAGGAGTGGGCCTGCTGGATCATATGGTAGCAAAATGTTTACCTTGTAGAGGCACCTCCATTCTGTTCTCATTAGTGTCTCTTACCAGGATACGTCCCACTTAAAGTTGAAGTTACGGTCTTCTCCACAACACCTTCAGCGTTTATTGTTTGTAGTATTTTTGCTGATGTTTATTCTGACTGGTGTGAGCTGATTCCACTTTGTGGTTGGATTTGCATGCGTCTCATAATCCCTTGAAATTGAGCCTTCTCGCATGTCCTTTTCTTCTTCAAACTGTGAGTACAGCTTACCTCTTCAAATTGTTTTCGTGAAGTATGTGTGACATTTAGAAATATTTTGGCCATTACCTCCCTCAAGACATTTTGAGGTCAGGTCTCATTTACAGCCCTCCAGTACTGGTGCATATGAAGTGACCCTTAGCACAGGTTTTAAAGCTGCTGTTGCAGGTAACGGCCAGAGGGCGGCAGCATTTCTGCTTTTCCCAATCTGGTAACTAGGGAAACAGACCATCCTGGCAGTGGTGTTCCTCGGTTATATGTTAGAGTGGAGTGTGCCCCCAAAAGCTGATGTCTCCTTACTTATGTTTGCTTTATGAATTGGATTTATATTTTTCTCATTGGAGTCATATTCCATTGTGTACATGGACCACTTCTTCTTTGTGCATTCCTCTGTTGATGGACATTTTCGTAGCTTCCAAGTATTGGTTATCATAACTATTGCTGTAGTGCAGGATTGCCAGCCTGTGTCTTTTTTTTTTGTTTTTGGCTGTACGTGGGCCTCTCGTTGCCGTGGACCGTCCCATTGCAGAGAACAGGCTCCAGACATGCAGGCCCAGCAGCCATAGCTCACGGGACCAGCCGCTCCACGGCATGTGGGATCTTCCGGAACCGGGGCATGAACCCGTGTCCCCTGCATTGGCAGGCGGACTCTGAACCACTGTGCCACCAGTGAAGCCCAGCCTGTGTCTTTTTGATTCTCATCCCCTCAGGCGATAGGCCCAGCAGCGGGTATGCTTGATTGAATGGTAGCTCAGTATTTACCTTTCCAAGGCACCTCATTTTTGTTTTCATTACTGGCTCTTACAATGTCCCACGTTGAACCCAGGGTAGGCATTTCTCCAAAACCCCTTCAGCATTTATTGTTTGCAGAATTTTTGCTGATGGCCATTCTGACTGGTGTGAGCTGATAGGTTTTTGTCATATGAATTTGCGTATCTTTAATTATTCCTAATGTTCAGCCTCTTTCCATGCCTTTTTAAATTTCTTGGACAGAAAAACAGAAAAAAAAACGGAGAGTGCAATTAACCTCTTGAAATAGTCTTCTTGGATGGTTGCCCGCTTTTGAAATTTTTGGTCAATTTTCGACCCCAGGATTGTTTTTGAGGGCAGGTGTCATTCACAGGCCTGCAATGAGTGTGAATATTTAGTGACCATTAGCACTGGGTTTAAAGCTGCTGTTGCGGGAAATGGCCACAAGGTGGCGGTATTTCTCCATTCCCAAATCCGGTTACTAGGGCAGCAGAGCCTTTCTGGGACCAATGGAATACAGAAGAAGGCATCATTGAAGTCTAATACAGAAAACCATGTCGTGGTGGATGGTAGAATGACCAGCAGGGTGTAGGAATTAGGAACGACTGGATGTATATCCTCGGTGACTTGACTGACTCTCCTGACATCCTTTACCGGGTCCCCAGCAGCCCATGGGGCTGACGTGGTCAGGGCAATGCCAGGTTATGGAGCTCACCTGCGCAACTACCCAGCAGCCCATGGGGCTCTCGTGGTCAGGCCCCTCCCAGGATATCGGGCTCACCTGGGCAGGTCCCCAGCAGCCCACGGGGCTCTCATGGTCAGGCCACTCCCAGGTTATGGAGCTCACCTGTGCAACTACCCAGCAGCCCATGGGGCTCTCGTGATCAGGCCCCTCCCAGGATACGTAGCTCCCGTGGGCAGGTAGGACAGCAGGGCTGGGAACACAGGATTCGTGCACATAGCCCTCATTTCAGAGCACCCCAGATGGCCTGTCTCTCAGAGCTGACACAGAGCACGTCAGAGCAGGACTTGAACTAACAAACAGCATCTCCGACAGGTCTGTGACCCTGGGCGTCACTCTGTGCGGCCTCCCTCTGCCTGGTCTTCCAGAGACTTCCACTGCAGACGGGGCACCAGGCCTCTGTCTCCACCCATCTACCCCTCCTCTCCCTGACTCCTGGGTTCCTCTCATTAAGAGAATGTCTTCTTGAAGTTGTCTCCCACTCATGGGCCAGATAAAATGATGAGAAAACAAGCCGGAGCTGCAGCCCCTTGTCTCCTGACTCTTAGGAGCCCACACCTGTTCCTCGGACCTGGCCGGTTCAGCGAGGTCCATTTTCTGCAATGTGAGCCCCTGAGGTTTGAGGATTGGCTGACCTGGGCAGCCTGACCCTGCCGGCCAGCCCTCCCCAGGTGTGCCTGTGTTGAGGTCAATATAAACCCCACTCCAGGCAGCAAGAGGCACTGCAGGTATGCCTGACGCCATATCCTCTGCCCCTTCAGCAGTCTCGGGGCTGTGCTGGTGGGAGGGTGTGAGGGGCCACGGCTTTGTGGGTGGTCCGGTGTGAGTGGGGCTCTGCTGGAGATTCTGCAGGAGTTGCCAGGCTGCCACCTGCTAAAGAAGAGGATGTGTCACCCATACCTTCCGCTGGAATTTCTCCCCGGGCAGAGGTGAGGAAGGAGAAAAGCAGTGGGGGCCGGGACAGGAGGGGTATCTCAGGCAGGGAAATGGAAAGCTTCCAGAAGAGCGCCCGGGGTCAGGAGCATCCTGGCTGGCCTGCAGGCACCAAGTCGGCCTGCGTGCTGTCGCTGGTGCGGCTCCACAGCCCTTCCTCTAGGCTTTCAAGTCCTTGTACATATTCAGGTGTTTTACCTGGGAAGGGTGGGAAGAGTTCAGCAGCAGCTGGCCTGGAGCTCATCTCACGTTTACTCACAGACCCCTCGGCATGGTCCCCCAGCTTTGCAATGAGGACGTTCCTTGCGGGGGACCTGCTGGCTGCATGGGAGATGATTCCCCACCTCTAACGAACTTCAGAATTGTTTACCACTGGAGCAAGTGCCCTGATAGCGTTTTCCTCTGTAAAACTGGTGGGTTCTGTTTTTTTTTTTCTTTTTTGGTTCAAGGTAGATTTCATTTCTCTTTCATGTATTTATAGATATAAGCATGGAAATAATTCATTCATATAAATACATCTGTGTGAAGGGAGGAACGTTTTTCTGCTTTATTTTTAAATTTTATTTTTTTAATCTTGAACTTTAATTTTATTTATTTTTTTATACAGCAGGTTATTATTAGTTATCTATTTTATACATATACATGTATACAGGTCAATCCCAATCTCCCAACTCATCCCACCACCACCACCCCGTGGCTTCCCCCCCTTGGTGTCCATACGTTTGTTCTCTACCTCTGTGTCTCTATTTCTGCCCTGCAAACCGGTTCATCTCTACCATTTTTCTAGGTTCCACATATATGCATTAATATACAATATTTGTTTTTCTCTTTCTGACTTACTTCACTCTGTATGACAGTCTCTGGATCCATCGACGTCTCAACAAATGACCCAGTTTCATTCCTTTGTATGGCTGAGTAATATTCCATTTTATATATGTACCACCTCTTTATCCATTCGTCTGTCTGTGGGCATTTAGGTTGCTTCCATTACCTGGCTATTGTAAACAGTGCTGCAATGAACATTGTGGTGAATGTGTCTTTTGGATTTATGGTTTTCTCTGGGTATATGCCCAGAAGTGGGATTGCTGGATCATATGCTAATTCTATTTTTAGTTTTTAAAGGAACCTCCATACTGCTCTCCATAGTGACTGTATCAATTTACATTCCCACCAATGGTGGAAGAGGGTTCCTTTTGTCCACACCCTCCCCAGCATTTGTTGTTTGTAGATTTTCTGATGATGCCCATTCTAACAGGTGAGGTGATATCTCACTGTAGTTTTGATTTGCATTTCTCTAATAATTAGTGATGTTGAGCAGCTTTTCATGTGCGTCTCGTCCATCTCTGCATCTTCTTTGAAGAAATGTCTGTTTAGATCTTCTACCCATTTTTGTATTGGGTTGTGTGTTTTATTTATATTAAGCTGCATGAGCTGTTTATATATATTGGAGATTAAACCTTTGTCCATTGATTCCTTTGCAAATATTTTCTCCCATTCTGAGGGTTGCCTTTTTCCATTCCCGTATTTTAGGGAAAAAAATAAAGAAAAAGAAGCAGAACAGAAATGTGCATAAAACATGCCTCTGGAAACTGTCGTTTTGAAATATGGACGTCTTTTGAATTTTTTGGTCGATATACGACCCCAGGATTTGTTTTCAGGGCAGGTGCCATTTACAGGCCTGCCAATTACTTTGAATATCTACTGACTAGTAGCGCTGGGATTACAGCTGCTGTTGTGTGAAACGGCCACAAGGTGGCAGCATTTCTCCTTTACCAAATCTGGTTACTAGGGCAACAGAGCCTCAGTGGAAGTCGTGTTCTAGGTTGTAATTTAGAATGGAATGTGCCAGGAAAAATGCCCCTTATGTTTGTCTCACGGCTTCTTGTTCATTTCTTTAATTTAATTTTTATTTTTTATCACAGCAAGTTTGACTACAATGTTTGGCTTGTTGTAGGTGTGCAAGATGTGGTTCTTTTACACATATACATATGTCTGTTCTTCCTGGGATCCTTTTCCCATGTACGTTATGACAGAATGTTGAGTAGTCTTCTCTTGGTATTCCGTAGGTGTTTGGTGATTATATATTTCACCTGTGTTTGTATATGTCTGTTAACCCCAATGTCCTAATGTACCCAATCCTCACACCTTTCCATTGGCGAAACATAAGTTTGTTTAATGAATCTGTGATTGCCCTTCTCTGTGGAAATATCTTCACTGGTATCAATTTTTAGGTAACACCTATAAGTGATATCATATGATATGTGTCTTTCTCTTTCTGACTTACTACAAGTCACGTGATTACCTCTAGCCTCATCTACGGTGCTGCAAATGGCATTGTGTCCTTTTTTTCCTTGGCTAATATTCTGTCTGTACATGGACCAGTTCGTCTTTGTCCACTCATCTGTTGATGGACTTTTTGGTTGCTTCCATGTCATGGCTATTGTAATGCTGCGGCAATGCACATTTGCCTGCCTGTGTCTTTCCAATTCTGTCTTCTTAGGGTATAGGCCCAGGAGTGGGCCTGCTGGATCATATGGTAGCAAAATGTTTACCTTGTAGAGGCACCTCCATTCTGTTCTCATTAGTGTCTCTTACCAGGATACGTCCCACTTAAAGTTGAAGTTACGGTCTTCTCCACAACACCTTCAGCGTTTATTGTTTGTAGTATTTTTGCTGATGTTTATTCTGACTGGTGTGAGCTGATTCCACTTTGTGGTTGGATTTGCATGCGTCTCATAATCCCTTGAAATTGAGCCTTCTCGCATGTCCTTTTCTTCTTCAAACTGTGAGTACAGCTTACCTCTTCAAATTGTTTTCGTGAAGTATGTGTGACATTTAGAAATATTTTGGCCATTACCTCCCTCAAGACATTTTGAGGTCAGGTCTCATTTACAGCCCTCCAGTACTGGTGCATATGAAGTGACCCTTAGCACAGGTTTTAAAGCTGCTGTTGCAGGTAACGGCCAGAGGGCGGCAGCATTTCTGCTTTTCCCAATCTGGTAACTAGGGAAACAGACCATCCTGGCAGTGGTGTTCCTCGGTTATATGTTAGAGTGGAGTGTGCCCCCAAAAGCTGATGTCTCCTTACTTATGTTTGCTTTATGAATTGGATTTATATTTTTCTCATTGGAGTCATATTCCATTGTGTACATGGACCACTTCTTCTTTGTGCATTCCTCTGTTGATGGACATTTTCGTAGCTTCCAAGTATTGGTTATCATAACTATTGCTGTAGTGCAGGATTGCCAGCCTGTGTCTTTTTTTTTTGTTTTTGGCTGTACGTGGGCCTCTCGTTGCCGTGGACCGTCCCATTGCAGAGAACAGGCTCCAGACATGCAGGCCCAGCAGCCATAGCTCACGGGACCAGCCGCTCCACGGCATGTGGGATCTTCCGGAACCGGGGCATGAACCCGTGTCCCCTGCATTGGCAGGCGGACTCTGAACCACTGTGCCACCAGTGAAGCCCAGCCTGTGTCTTTTTGATTCTCATCCCCTCAGGCGATAGGCCCAGCAGCGGGTATGCTTGATTGAATGGTAGCTCAGTATTTACCTTTCCAAGGCACCTCATTTTTGTTTTCATTACTGGCTCTTACAATGTCCCACGTTGAACCCAGGGTAGGCATTTCTCCAAAACCCCTTCAGCATTTATTGTTTGCAGAATTTTTGCTGATGGCCATTCTGACTGGTGTGAGCTGATAGGTTTTTGTCATATGAATTTGCGTATCTTTAATTATTCCTAATGTTCAGCCTCTTTCCATGCCTTTTTAAATTTCTTGGACAGAAAAACAGAAAAAAAAACGGAGAGTGCAATTAACCTCTTGAAATAGTCTTCTTGGATGGTTGCCCGCTTTTGAAATTTTTGGTCAATTTTCGACCCCAGGATTGTTTTTGAGGGCAGGTGTCATTCACAGGCCTGCAATGAGTGTGAATATTTAGTGACCATTAGCACTGGGTTTAAAGCTGCTGTTGCGGGAAATGGCCACAAGGTGGCGGTATTTCTCCATTCCCAAATCCGGTTACTAGGGCAGCAGAGCCTTTCTGGGACCAATGGAATACAGAAGAAGGCATCATTGAAGTCTAATACAGAAAACCATGTCGTGGTGGATGGTAGAATGACCAGCAGGGTGTAGGAATTAGGAACGACTGGATGTATATCCTCGGTGACTTGACTGACTCTCCTGACATCCTTTACCGGGTCCCCAGCAGCCCATGGGGCTGACGTGGTCAGGGCAATGCCAGGTTATGGAGCTCACCTGCGCAACTACCCAGCAGCCCATGGGGCTCTCGTGGTCAGGCCCCTCCCAGGATATCGGGCTCACCTGGGCAGGTCCCCAGCAGCCCACGGGGCTCTCATGGTCAGGCCACTCCCAGGTTATGGAGCTCACCTGTGCAACTACCCAGCAGCCCATGGGGCTCTCGTGATCAGGCCCCTCCCAGGATACGTAGCTCCCGTGGGCAGGTAGGACAGCAGGGCTGGGAACACAGGATTCGTGCACATAGCCCTCATTTCAGAGCACCCCAGATGGCCTGTCTCTCAGAGCTGACACAGAGCACGTCAGAGCAGGACTTGAACTAACAAACAGCATCTCCGACAGGTCTGTGACCCTGGGCGTCACTCTGTGCGGCCTCCCTCTGCCTGGTCTTCCAGAGACTTCCACTGCAGACGGGGCACCAGGCCTCTGTCTCCACCCATCTACCCCTCCTCTCCCTGACTCCTGGGTTCCTCTCATTAAGAGAATGTCTTCTTGAAGTTGTCTCCCACTCATGGGCCAGATAAAATGATGAGAAAACAAGCCGGAGCTGCAGCCCCTTGTCTCCTGACTCTTAGGAGCCCACACCTGTTCCTCGGACCTGGCCGGTTCAGCGAGGTCCATTTTCTGCAATGTGAGCCCCTGAGGTTTGAGGATTGGCTGACCTGGGCAGCCTGACCCTGCCGGCCAGCCCTCCCCAGGTGTGCCTGTGTTGAGGTCAATATAAACCCCACTCCAGGCAGCAAGAGGCACTGCAGGTATGCCTGACGCCATATCCTCTGCCCCTTCAGCAGTCTCGGGGCTGTGCTGGTGGGAGGGTGTGAGGGGCCACGGCTTTGTGGGTGGTCCGGTGTGAGTGGGGCTCTGCTGGAGATTCTGCAGGAGTTGCCAGGCTGCCACCTGCTAAAGAAGAGGATGTGTCACCCATACCTTCCGCTGGAATTTCTCCCCGGGCAGAGGTGAGGAAGGAGAAAAGCAGTGGGGGCCGGGACAGGAGGGGTATCTCAGGCAGGGAAATGGAAAGCTTCCAGAAGAGCGCCCGGGGTCAGGAGCATCCTGGCTGGCCTGCAGGCACCAAGTCGGCCTGCGTGCTGTCGCTGGTGCGGCTCCACAGCCCTTCCTCTAGGCTTTCAAGTCCTTGTACATATTCAGGTGTTTTACCTGGGAAGGGTGGGAAGAGTTCAGCAGCAGCTGGCCTGGAGCTCATCTCACGTTTACTCACAGACCCCTCGGCATGGTCCCCCAGCTTTGCAATGAGGACGTTCCTTGCGGGGGACCTGCTGGCTGCATGGGAGATGATTCCCCACCTCTAACGAACTTCAGAATTGTTTACCACTGGAGCAAGTGCCCTGATAGCGTTTTCCTCTGTAAAACTGGTGGGTTCTGTTTTTTTTTTTCTTTTTTGGTTCAAGGTAGATTTCATTTCTCTTTCATGTATTTATAGATATAAGCATGGAAATAATTCATTCATATAAATACATCTGTGTGAAGGGAGGAACGTTTTTCTGCTTTATTTTTAAATTTTATTTTTTTAATCTTGAACTTTAATTTTATTTATTTTTTTATACAGCAGGTTATTATTAGTTATCTATTTTATACATATACATGTATACAGGTCAATCCCAATCTCCCAACTCATCCCACCACCACCACCCCGTGGCTTCCCCCCCTTGGTGTCCATACGTTGGTTCTCTACCTCTGTGTCTCTATTTCTGCCCTGCAAACCGGTTCATCTCTACCATTTTTCTAGGTTCCACATATATGCATTAATATACAATATTTGTTTTTCTCTTTCTGACTTACTTCACTCTGTATGACAGTCTCTGGATCCATCGACGTCTCAACAAATGACCCAGTTTCATTCCTTTGTATGGCTGAGTAATATTCCATTTTATATATGTACCACCTCTTTATCCATTCGTCTGTCTGTGGGCATTTAGGTTGCTTCCATTACCTGGCTATTGTAAACAGTGCTGCAATGAACATTGTGGTGAATGTGTCTTTTGGATTTATGGTTTTCTCTGGGTATATGCCCAGAAGTGGGATTGCTGGATCATATGCTAATTCTATTTTTAGTTTTTAAAGGAACCTCCATACTGCTCTCCATAGTGACTGTATCAATTTACATTCCCACCAATGGTGGAAGAGGGTTCCTTTTGTCCACACCCTCCCCAGCATTTGTTGTTTGTAGATTTTCTGATGATGCCCATTCTAACAGGTGAGGTGATATCTCACTGTAGTTTTGATTTGCATTTCTCTAATAATTAGTGATGTTGAGCAGCTTTTCATGTGCGTCTCGTCCATCTCTGCATCTTCTTTGAAGAAATGTCTGTTTAGATCTTCTACCCATTTTTGTATTGGGTTGTTTGTTTTATTTATATTAAGCTGCATGAGCTGTTTATATATATTGGAGATTAAACCTTTGTCCATTGATTCCTTTGCAAATATTTTCTCCCATTCTGAGGGTTGCCTTTTTCCATTCCCGTATTTTAGGGAAAAAAATAAAGAAAAAGAAGCAGAACAGAAATGTGCATAAAACATGCCTCTGGAAACTGTCGTTTTGAAATATGGACGTCTTTTGAATTTTTTGGTCGATATACGACCCCAGGATTTGTTTTCAGGGCAGGTGCCATTTACAGGCCTGCCAATTACTTTGAATATCTACTGACTAGTAGCGCTGGGATTACAGCTGCTGTTGTGTGAAACGGCCACAAGGTGGCAGCATTTCTCCTTTACCAAATCTGGTTACTAGGGCAACAGAGCCTCAGTGGAAGTCGTGTTCTAGGTTGTAATTTAGAATGGAATGTGCCAGGAAAAATGCCCCTTATGTTTGTCTCACGGCTTCTTGTTCATTTCTTTAATTTAATTTTTATTTTTTATCACAGCAAGTTTGACTACAATGTTTGGCTTGTTGTAGGTGTGCAAGATGTGGTTCTTTTACACATATACATATGTCTGTTCTTCCTGGGATCCTTTTCCCATGTACGTTATGACAGAATGTTGAGTAGTCTTCTCTTGGTATTCCGTAGGTGTTTGGTGATTATATATTTCACCTGTGTTTGTATATGTCTGTTAACCCCAATGTCCTAATGTACCCAATCCTCACACCTTTCCATTGGCGAAACATAAGTTTGTTTAATGAATCTGTGATTGCCCTTCTCTGTGGAAATATCTTCACTGGTATCAATTTTTAGGTAACACCTATAAGTGATATCATATGATATGTGTCTTTCTCTTTCTGACTTACTACAAGTCACGTGATTACCTCTAGCCTCATCTACGGTGCTGCAAATGGCATTGTGTCCTTTTTTTCCTTGGCTAATATTCTGTCTGTACATGGACCAGTTCGTCTTTGTCCACTCATCTGTTGATGGACTTTTTGGTTGCTTCCATGTCATGGCTATTGTAATGCTGCGGCAATGCACATTTGCCTGCCTGTGTCTTTCCAATTCTGTCTTCTTAGGGTATAGGCCCAGGAGTGGGCCTGCTGGATCATATGGTAGCAAAATGTTTACCTTGTAGAGGCACCTCCATTCTGTTCTCATTAGTGTCTCTTACCAGGATACGTCCCACTTAAAGTTGAAGTTACGGTCTTCTCCACAACACCTTCAGCGTTTATTGTTTGTAGTATTTTTGCTGATGTTTATTCTGACTGGTGTGAGCTGATTCCACTTTGTGGTTGGATTTGCATGCGTCTCATAATCCCTTGAAATTGAGCCTTCTCGCATGTCCTTTTCTTCTTCAAACTGTGAGTACAGCTTACCTCTTCAAATTGTTTTCGTGAAGTATGTGTGACATTTAGAAATATTTTGGCCATTACCTCCCTCAAGACATTTTGAGGTCAGGTCTCATTTACAGCCCTCCAGTACTGGTGCATATGAAGTGACCCTTAGCACAGGTTTTAAAGCTGCTGTTGCAGGTAACGGCCAGAGGGCGGCAGCATTTCTGCTTTTCCCAATCTGGTAACTAGGGAAACAGACCATCCTGGCAGTGGTGTTCCTCGGTTATATGTTAGAGTGGAGTGTGCCCCCAAAAGCTGATGTCTCCTTACTTATGTTTGCTTTATGAATTGGATTTATATTTTTCTCATTGGAGTCATATTCCATTGTGTACATGGACCACTTCTTCTTTGTGCATTCCTCTGTTGATGGACATTTTCGTAGCTTCCAAGTATTGGTTATCATAACTATTGCTGTAGTGCAGGATTGCCAGCCTGTGTCTTTTTTTTTTGTTTTTGGCTGTACGTGGGCCTCTCGTTGCCGTGGACCGTCCCATTGCAGAGAACAGGCTCCAGACATGCAGGCCCAGCAGCCATAGCTCACGGGACCAGCCGCTCCACGGCATGTGGGATCTTCCGGAACCGGGGCATGAACCCGTGTCCCCTGCATTGGCAGGCGGACTCTGAACCACTGTGCCACCAGTGAAGCCCAGCCTGTGTCTTTTTGATTCTCATCCCCTCAGGCGATAGGCCCAGCAGCGGGTATGCTTGATTGAATGGTAGCTCAGTATTTACCTTTCCAAGGCACCTCATTTTTGTTTTCATTACTGGCTCTTACAATGTCCCACGTTGAACCCAGGGTAGGCATTTCTCCAAAACCCCTTCAGCATTTATTGTTTGCAGAATTTTTGCTGATGGCCATTCTGACTGGTGTGAGCTGATAGGTTTTTGTCATATGAATTTGCGTATCTTTAATTATTCCTAATGTTCAGCCTCTTTCCATGCCTTTTTAAATTTCTTGGACAGAAAAACAGAAAAAAAAACGGAGAGTGCAATTAACCTCTTGAAATAGTCTTCTTGGATGGTTGCCCGCTTTTGAAATTTTTGGTCAATTTTCGACCCCAGGATTGTTTTTGAGGGCAGGTGTCATTCACAGGCCTGCAATGAGTGTGAATATTTAGTGACCATTAGCACTGGGTTTAAAGCTGCTGTTGCGGGAAATGACCACAAGGTGGCGGTATTTCTCCATTCCCAAATCCGGTTACTAGGGCAGCAGAGCCTTTCTGGGACCAATGGAATACAGAAGAAGGCATCATTGAAGTCTAATACAGAAAACCATGTCGTGGTGGATGGTAGAATGACCAGCAGGGTGTAGGAATTAGGAACGACTGGATGTATATCCTCGGTGACTTGACTGACTCTCCTGACATCCTTTACCGGGTCCCCAGCAGCCCATGGGGCTGACGTGGTCAGGGCAATGCCAGGTTATGGAGCTCACCTGCGCAACTACCCAGCAGCCCATGGGGCTCTCGTGGTCAGGCCCCTCCCAGGATATCGGGCTCACCTGGGCAGGTCCCCAGCAGCCCACGGGGCTCTCATGGTCAGGCCACTCCCAGGTTATGGAGCTCACCTGTGCAACTACCCAGCAGCCCATGGGGCTCTCGTGATCAGGCCCCTCCCAGGATACGTAGCTCCCGTGGGCAGGTAGGACAGCAGGGCTGGGAACACAGGATTCGTGCACATAGCCCTCATTTCAGAGCACCCCAGATGGCCTGTCTCTCAGAGCTGACACAGAGCACGTCAGAGCAGGACTTGAACTAACAAACAGCATCTCCGACAGGTCTGTGACCCTGGGCGTCACTCTGTGCGGCCTCCCTCTGCCTGGTCTTCCAGAGACTTCCACTGCAGACGGGGCACCAGGCCTCTGTCTCCACCCATCTACCCCTCCTCTCCCTGACTCCTGGGTTCCTCTCATTAAGAGAATGTCTTCTTGAAGTTGTCTCCCACTCATGGGCCAGATAAAATGATGAGAAAACAAGCCGGAGCTGCAGCCCCTTGTCTCCTGACTCTTAGGAGCCCACACCTGTTCCTCGGACCTGGCCGGTTCAGCGAGGTCCATTTTCTGCAATGTGAGCCCCTGAGGTTTGAGGATTGGCTGACCTGGGCAGCCTGACCCTGCCGGCCAGCCCTCCCCAGGTGTGCCTGTGTTGAGGTCAATATAAACCCCACTCCAGGCAGCAAGAGGCACTGCAGGTATGCCTGACGCCATATCCTCTGCCCCTTCAGCAGTCTCGGGGCTGTGCTGGTGGGAGGGTGTGAGGGGCCACGGCTTTGTGGGTGGTCCGGTGTGAGTGGGGCTCTGCTGGAGATTCTGCAGGAGTTGCCAGGCTGCCACCTGCTAAAGAAGAGGATGTGTCACCCATACCTTCCGCTGGAATTTCTCCCCGGGCAGAGGTGAGGAAGGAGAAAAGCAGTGGGGGCCGGGACAGGAGGGGTATCTCAGGCAGGGAAATGGAAAGCTTCCAGAAGAGCGCCCGGGGTCAGGAGCATCCTGGCTGGCCTGCAGGCACCAAGTCGGCCTGCGTGCTGTCGCTGGTGCGGCTCCACAGCCCTTCCTCTAGGCTTTCAAGTCCTTGTACATATTCAGGTGTTTTACCTGGGAAGGGTGGGAAGAGTTCAGCAGCAGCTGGCCTGGAGCTCATCTCACGTTTACTCACAGACCCCTCGGCATGGTCCCCCAGCTTTGCAATGAGGACGTTCCTTGCGGGGGACCTGCTGGCTGCATGGGAGATGATTCCCCACCTCTAACGAACTTCAGAATTGTTTACCACTGGAGCAAGTGCCCTGATAGCGTTTTCCTCTGTAAAACTGGTGGGTTCTGTTTTTTTTTTTCTTTTTTGGTTCAAGGTAGATTTCATTTCTCTTTCATGTATTTATAGATATAAGCATGGAAATAATTCATTCATATAAATACATCTGTGTGAAGGGAGGAACGTTTTTCTGCTTTATTTTTAAATTTTATTTTTTTAATCTTGAACTTTAATTTTATTTATTTTTTTATACAGCAGGTTATTATTAGTTATCTATTTTATACATATACATGTATACAGGTCAATCCCAATCTCCCAACTCATCCCACCACCACCACCCCGTGGCTTCCCCCCCTTGGTGTCCATACGTTTGTTCTCTACCTCTGTGTCTCTATTTCTGCCCTGCAAACCGGTTCATCTCTACCATTTTTCTAGGTTCCACATATATGCATTAATATACAATATTTGTTTTTCTCTTTCTGACTTACTTCACTCTGTATGACAGTCTCTGGATCCATCGACGTCTCAACAAATGACCCAGTTTCATTCCTTTGTATGGCTGAGTAATATTCCATTTTATATATGTACCACCTCTTTATCCATTCGTCTGTCTGTGGGCATTTAGGTTGCTTCCATTACCTGGCTATTGTAAACAGTGCTGCAATGAACATTGTGGTGAATGTGTCTTTTGGATTTATGGTTTTCTCTGGGTATATGCCCAGAAGTGGGATTGCTGGATCATATGCTAATTCTATTTTTAGTTTTTAAAGGAACCTCCATACTGCTCTCCATAGTGACTGTATCAATTTACATTCCCACCAATGGTGGAAGAGGGTTCCTTTTGTCCACACCCTCCCCAGCATTTGTTGTTTGTAGATTTTCTGATGATGCCCATTCTAACAGGTGAG
The DNA here is from genome assembly GCF_964165515.1 of Mesoplodon bidens. Classification (NCBI taxonomy): domain Eukaryota; kingdom Metazoa; phylum Chordata; class Mammalia; order Artiodactyla; family Ziphiidae; genus Mesoplodon; species Mesoplodon bidens. The sequence continues at coordinate 18,843 of NW_027672654.1, read as the reverse complement.
GTGATATCTCACTGTAGTTTTGATTTGCATTTCTCTAATAATTAGTGATGTTGAGCAGCTTTTCATGTGCGTCTCGTCCATCTCTGCATCTTCTTTGAAGAAATGTCTGTTTAGATCTTCTACCCATTTTTGTATTGGGTTGTGTGTTTTATTTATATTAAGCTGCATGAGCTGTTTATATATATTGGAGATTAAACCTTTGTCCATTGATTCCTTTGCAAATATTTTCTCCCATTCTGAGGGTTGCCTTTTTCCATTCCCGTATTTTAGGGAAAAAAATAAAGAAAAAGAAGCAGAACAGAAATGTGCATAAAACATGCCTCTGGAAACTGTCGTTTTGAAATATGGACGTCTTTGAATTTTTTGGTCGATATACGACCCCAGGATTTGTTTTCAGGGCAGGTGCCATTTACAGGCCTGCCAATTACTTTGAATATCTACTGACTAGTAGCGCTGGGATTACAGCTGCTGTTGTGTGAAACGGCCACAAGGTGGCAGCATTTCTCCTTTACCAAATCTGGTTACTAGGGCAACAGAGCCTCAGTGGAAGTCGTGTTCTAGGTTGTAATTTAGAATGGAATGTGCCAGGAAAAATGCCCCTTATGTTTGTCTCACGGCTTCTTGTTCATTTCTTTAATTTAATTTTTATTTTTTATCACAGCAAGTTTGACTACAATGTTTGGCTTGTTGTAGGTGTGCAAGATGTGGTTCTTTTACACATATACATATGTCTGTTCTTCCTGGGATCCTTTTCCCATGTACGTTATGACAGAATGTTGAGTAGTCTTCTCTTGGTATTCCGTAGGTGTTTGGTGATTATATATTTCACCTGTGTTTGTATATGTCTGTTAACCCCAATGTCCTAATGTACCCAATCCTCACACCTTTCCATTGGCGAAACATAAGTTTGTTTAATGAATCTGTGATTGCCCTTCTCTGTGGAAATATCTTCACTGGTATCAATTTTTAGGTAACACCTATAAGTGATATCATATGATATGTGTCTTTCTCTTTCTGACTTACTACAAGTCACGTGATTACCTCTAGCCTCATCTACGGTGCTGCAAATGGCATTGTGTCCTTTTTTTCCTTGGCTAATATTCTGTCTGTACATGGACCAGTTCGTCTTTGTCCACTCATCTGTTGATGGACTTTTTGGTTGCTTCCATGTCATGGCTATTGTAATGCTGCGGCAATGCACATTTGCCTGCCTGTGTCTTTCCAATTCTGTCTTCTTAGGGTATAGGCCCAGGAGTGGGCCTGCTGGATCATATGGTAGCAAAATGTTTTACCTTGTAGAGGCACCTCCATTCTGTTCTCATTAGTGTCTCTTACCAGGATACGTCCCACTTAAAGTTGAAGTTACGGTCTTCTCCACAACACCTTCAGCGTTTATTGTTTGTAGTATTTTTGCTGATGTTTATTCTGACTGGTGTGAGCTGATTCCACTTTGTGGTTGGATTTGCATGCGTCTCATAATCCCTTGAAATTGAGCCTTCTCGCATGTCCTTTTCTTCTTCAAACTGTGAGTACAGCTTACCTCTTCAAATTGTTTTCGTGAAGTATGTGTGACATTTAGAAATATTTTGGCCATTACCTCCCTCAAGACATTTTGAGGTCAGGTCTCATTTACAGCCCTCCAGTACTGGTGCATATGAAGTGACCCTTAGCACAGGTTTTAAAGCTGCTGTTGCAGGTAACGGCCAGAGGGCGGCAGCATTTCTGCTTTTCCCAATCTGGTAACTAGGGAAACAGACCATCCTGGCAGTGGTGTTCCTCGGTTATATATTAGAGTGGAGTGTGCCCCCAAAAGCTGATGTCTCCTTACTTATGTTTGCTTTATGAATTGGATTTATATTTTTCTCATTGGAGTCATATTCCATTGTGTACATGGACCACTTCTTCTTTGTGCATTCCTCTGTTGATGGACATTTTCGTAGCTTCCAAGTATTGGTTATCATAACTATTGCTGTAGTGCAGGATTGCCAGCCTGTGTCTTTTTTTTTTGTTTTTGGCTGTACGTGGGCCTCTCGTTGCCGTGGACCGTCCCATTGCAGAGAACAGGCTCCAGACATGCAGGCCCAGCAGCCATAGCTCACGGGACCAGCCGCTCCACGGCATGTGGGATCTTCCGGAACCGGGGCATGAACCCGTGTCCCCTGCATTGGCAGGCGGACTCTGAACCACTGTGCCACCAGTGAAGCCCAGCCTGTGTCTTTTTGATTCTCATCCCCTCAGGCGATAGGCCCAGCAGCGGGTATGCTTGATTGAATGGTAGCTCAGTATTTACCTTTCCAAGGCACCTCATTTTTGTTTTCATTACTGGCTCTTACAATGTCCCACGTTGAACCCAGGGTAGGCATTTCTCCAAAACCCCTTCAGCATTTATTGTTTGCAGAATTTTTGCTGATGGCCATTCTGACTGGTGTGAGCTGATAGGTTTTTGTCATATGAATTTGCGTATCTTTAATTATTCCTAATGTTCAGCCTCTTTCCATGCCTTTTTAAATTTCTTGGACAGAAAAACAGAAAAAAAAACGGAGAGTGCAATTAACCTCTTGAAATAGTCTTCTTGGATGGTTGCCCGCTTTTGAAATTTTTGGTCAATTTTCGACCCCAGGATTGTTTTTGAGGGCAGGTGTCATTCACAGGCCTGCAATGAGTGTGAATATTTAGTGACCATTAGCACTGGGTTTAAAGCTGCTGTTGCGGGAAATGGCCACAAGGTGGCGGTATTTCTCCATTCCCAAATCCGGTTACTAGGGCAGCAGAGCCTTTCTGGGACCAATGGAATACAGAAGAAGGCATCATTGAAGTCTAATACAGAAAACCATGTCGTGGTGGATGGTAGAATGACCAGCAGGGTGTAGGAATTAGGAACGACTGGATGTATATCCTCGGTGACTTGACTGACTCTCCTGACATCCTTTACCGGGTCCCCAGCAGCCCATGGGGCTGACGTGGTCAGGGCAATGCCAGGTTATGGAGCTCACCTGCGCAACTACCCAGCAGCCCATGGGGCTCTCGTGGTCAGGCCCCTCCCAGGATATCGGGCTCACCTGGGCAGGTCCCCAGCAGCCCACGGGGCTCTCATGGTCAGGCCACTCCCAGGTTATGGAGCTCACCTGTGCAACTACCCAGCAGCCCATGGGGCTCTCGTGATCAGGCCCCTCCCAGGATACGTAGCTCCCGTGGGCAGGTAGGACAGCAGGGCTGGGAACACAGGATTCGTGCACATAGCCCTCATTTCAGAGCACCCCAGATGGCCTGTCTCTCAGAGCTGACACAGAGCACGTCAGAGCAGGACTTGAACTAACAAACAGCATCTCCGACAGGTCTGTGACCCTGGGCGTCACTCTGTGCGGCCTCCCTCTGCCTGGTCTTCCAGAGACTTCCACTGCAGACGGGGCACCAGGCCTCTGTCTCCACCCATCTACCCCTCCTCTCCCTGACTCCTGGGTTCCTCTCATTAAGAGAATGTCTTCTTGAAGTTGTCTCCCACTCATGGGCCAGATAAAATGATGAGAAAACAAGCCGGAGCTGCAGCCCCTTGTCTCCTGACTCTTAGGAGCCCACACCTGTTCCTCGGACCTGGCCGGTTCAGCGAGGTCCATTTTCTGCAATGTGAGCCCCTGAGGTTTGAGGATTGGCTGACCTGGGCAGCCTGACCCTGCCGGCCAGCCCTCCCCAGGTGTGCCTGTGTTGAGGTCAATATAAACCCCACTCCAGGCAGCAAGAGGCACTGCAGGTATGCCTGACGCCATATCCTCTGCCCCTTCAGCAGTCTCGGGGCTGTGCTGGTGGGAGGGTGTGAGGGGCCACGGCTTTGTGGGTGGTCCGGTGTGAGTGGGGCTCTGCTGGAGATTCTGCAGGAGTTGCCAGGCTGCCACCTGCTAAAGAAGAGGATGTGTCACCCATACCTTCCGCTGGAATTTCTCCCCGGGCAGAGGTGAGGAAGGAGAAAAGCAGTGGGGGCCGGGACAGGAGGGGTATCTCAGGCAGGGAAATGGAAAGCTTCCAGAAGAGCGCCCGGGGTCAGGAGCATCCTGGCTGGCCTGCAGGCACCAAGTCGGCCTGCGTGCTGTCGCTGGTGCGGCTCCACAGCCCTTCCTCTAGGCTTTCAAGTCCTTGTACATATTCAGGTGTTTTACCTGGGAAGGGTGGGAAGAGTTCAGCAGCAGCTGGCCTGGAGCTCATCTCACGTTTACTCACAGACCCCTCGGCATGGTCCCCCAGCTTTGCAATGAGGACGTTCCTTGCGGGGGACCTGCTGGCTGCATGGGAGATGATTCCCCACCTCTAACGAACTTCAGAATTGTTTACCACTGGAGCAAGTGCCCTGATAGCGTTTTCCTCTGTAAAACTGGTGGGTTCTGTTTTTTTTTTTCTTTTTTGGTTCAAGGTAGATTTCATTTCTCTTTCATGTATTTATAGATATAAGCATGGAAATAATTCATTCATATAAATACATCTGTGTGAAGGGAGGAACGTTTTTCTGCTTTATTTTTAAATTTTATTTTTTTAATCTTGAACTTTAATTTTATTTATTTTTTTATACAGCAGGTTATTATTAGTTATCTATTTTATACATATACATGTATACAGGTCAATCCCAATCTCCCAACTCATCCCACCACCACCACCCCGTGGCTTCCCCCCCTTGGTGTCCATACGTTGGTTCTCTACCTCTGTGTCTCTATTTCTGCCCTGCAAACCGGTTCATCTCTACCATTTTTCTAGGTTCCACATATATGCATTAATATACAATATTTGTTTTTCTCTTTCTGACTTACTTCACTCTGTATGACAGTCTCTGGATCCATCGACGTCTCAACAAATGACCCAGTTTCATTCCTTTGTATGGCTGAGTAATATTCCATTTTATATATGTACCACCTCTTTATCCATTCGTCTGTCTGTGGGCATTTAGGTTGCTTCCATTACCTGGCTATTGTAAACAGTGCTGCAATGAACATTGTGGTGAATGTGTCTTTTGGATTTATGGTTTTCTCTGGGTATATGCCCAGAAGTGGGATTGCTGGATCATATGCTAATTCTATTTTTAGTTTTTAAAGGAACCTCCATACTGCTCTCCATAGTGACTGTATCAATTTACATTCCCACCAATGGTGGAAGAGGGTTCCTTTTGTCCACACCCTCCCCAGCATTTGTTGTTTGTAGATTTTCTGATGATGCCCATTCTAACAGGTGAGGTGATATCTCACTGTAGTTTTGATTTGCATTTCTCTAATAATTAGTGATGTTGAGCAGCTTTTCATGTGCGTCTCGTCCATCTCTGCATCTTCTTTGAAGAAATGTCTGTTTAGATCTTCTACCCATTTTTGTATTGGGTTGTTTGTTTTATTTATATTAAGCTGCATGAGCTGTTTATATATATTGGAGATTAAACCTTTGTCCATTGATTCCTTTGCAAATATTTTCTCCCATTCTGAGGGTTGCCTTTTTCCATTCCCGTATTTTAGGGAAAAAAATAAAGAAAAAGAAGCAGAACAGAAATGTGCATAAAACATGCCTCTGGAAACTGTCGTTTTGAAATATGGACGTCTTTTGAATTTTTTGGTCGATATACGACCCCAGGATTTGTTTTCAGGGCAGGTGCCATTTACAGGCCTGCCAATTACTTTGAATATCTACTGACTAGTAGCGCTGGGATTACAGCTGCTGTTGTGTGAAACGGCCACAAGGTGGCAGCATTTCTCCTTTACCAAATCTGGTTACTAGGGCAACAGAGCCTCAGTGGAAGTCGTGTTCTAGGTTGTAATTTAGAATGGAATGTGCCAGGAAAAATGCCCCTTATGTTTGTCTCACGGCTTCTTGTTCATTTCTTTAATTTAATTTTTATTTTTTATCACAGCAAGTTTGACTACAATGTTTGGCTTGTTGTAGGTGTGCAAGATGTGGTTCTTTTACACATATACATATGTCTGTTCTTCCTGGGATCCTTTTCCCATGTACGTTATGACAGAATGTTGAGTAGTCTTCTCTTGGTATTCCGTAGGTGTTTGGTGATTATATATTTCACCTGTGTTTGTATATGTCTGTTAACCCCAATGTCCTAATGTACCCAATCCTCACACCTTTCCATTGGCGAAACATAAGTTTGTTTAATGAATCTGTGATTGCCCTTCTCTGTGGAAATATCTTCACTGGTATCAATTTTTAGGTAACACCTATAAGTGATATCATATGATATGTGTCTTTCTCTTTCTGACTTACTACAAGTCACGTGATTACCTCTAGCCTCATCTACGGTGCTGCAAATGGCATTGTGTCCTTTTTTTCCTTGGCTAATATTCTGTCTGTACATGGACCAGTTCGTCTTTGTCCACTCATCTGTTGATGGACTTTTTGGTTGCTTCCATGTCATGGCTATTGTAATGCTGCGGCAATGCACATTTGCCTGCCTGTGTCTTTCCAATTCTGTCTTCTTAGGGTATAGGCCCAGGAGTGGGCCTGCTGGATCATATGGTAGCAAAATGTTTACCTTGTAGAGGCACCTCCATTCTGTTCTCATTAGTGTCTCTTACCAGGATACGTCCCACTTAAAGTTGAAGTTACGGTCTTCTCCACAACACCTTCAGCGTTTATTGTTTGTAGTATTTTTGCTGATGTTTATTCTGACTGGTGTGAGCTGATTCCACTTTGTGGTTGGATTTGCATGCGTCTCATAATCCCTTGAAATTGAGCCTTCTCGCATGTCCTTTTCTTCTTCAAACTGTGAGTACAGCTTACCTCTTCAAATTGTTTTCGTGAAGTATGTGTGACATTTAGAAATATTTTGGCCATTACCTCCCTCAAGACATTTTGAGGTCAGGTCTCATTTACAGCCCTCCAGTACTGGTGCATATGAAGTGACCCTTAGCACAGGTTTTAAAGCTGCTGTTGCAGGTAACGGCCAGAGGGCGGCAGCATTTCTGCTTTTCCCAATCTGGTAACTAGGGAAACAGACCATCCTGGCAGTGGTGTTCCTCGGTTATATGTTAGAGTGGAGTGTGCCCCCAAAAGCTGATGTCTCCTTACTTATGTTTGCTTTATGAATTGGATTTATATTTTTCTCATTGGAGTCATATTCCATTGTGTACATGGACCACTTCTTCTTTGTGCATTCCTCTGTTGATGGACATTTTCGTAGCTTCCAAGTATTGGTTATCATAACTATTGCTGTAGTGCAGGATTGCCAGCCTGTGTCTTTTTTTTTTGTTTTTGGCTGTACGTGGGCCTCTCGTTGCCGTGGACCGTCCCATTGCAGAGAACAGGCTCCAGACATGCAGGCCCAGCAGCCATAGCTCACGGGACCAGCCGCTCCACGGCATGTGGGATCTTCCGGAACCGGGGCATGAACCCGTGTCCCCTGCATTGGCAGGCGGACTCTGAACCACTGTGCCACCAGTGAAGCCCAGCCTGTGTCTTTTTGATTCTCATCCCCTCAGGCGATAGGCCCAGCAGCGGGTATGCTTGATTGAATGGTAGCTCAGTATTTACCTTTCCAAGGCACCTCATTTTTGTTTTCATTACTGGCTCTTACAATGTCCCACGTTGAACCCAGGGTAGGCATTTCTCCAAAACCCCTTCAGCATTTATTGTTTGCAGAATTTTTGCTGATGGCCATTCTGACTGGTGTGAGCTGATAGGTTTTTGTCATATGAATTTGCGTATCTTTAATTATTCCTAATGTTCAGCCTCTTTCCATGCCTTTTTAAATTTCTTGGACAGAAAAACAGAAAAAAAAACGGAGAGTGCAATTAACCTCTTGAAATAGTCTTCTTGGATGGTTGCCCGCTTTTGAAATTTTTGGTCAATTTTCGACCCCAGGATTGTTTTTGAGGGCAGGTGTCATTCACAGGCCTGCAATGAGTGTGAATATTTAGTGACCATTAGCACTGGGTTTAAAGCTGCTGTTGCGGGAAATGACCACAAGGTGGCGGTATTTCTCCATTCCCAAATCCGGTTACTAGGGCAGCAGAGCCTTTCTGGGACCAATGGAATACAGAAGAAGGCATCATTGAAGTCTAATACAGAAAACCATGTCGTGGTGGATGGTAGAATGACCAGCAGGGTGTAGGAATTAGGAACGACTGGATGTATATCCTCGGTGACTTGACTGACTCTCCTGACATCCTTTACCGGGTCCCCAGCAGCCCATGGGGCTGACGTGGTCAGGGCAATGCCAGGTTATGGAGCTCACCTGCGCAACTACCCAGCAGCCCATGGGGCTCTCGTGGTCAGGCCCCTCCCAGGATATCGGGCTCACCTGGGCAGGTCCCCAGCAGCCCACGGGGCTCTCATGGTCAGGCCACTCCCAGGTTATGGAGCTCACCTGTGCAACTACCCAGCAGCCCATGGGGCTCTCGTGATCAGGCCCCTCCCAGGATACGTAGCTCCCGTGGGCAGGTAGGACAGCAGGGCTGGGAACACAGGATTCGTGCACATAGCCCTCATTTCAGAGCACCCCAGATGGCCTGTCTCTCAGAGCTGACACAGAGCACGTCAGAGCAGGACTTGAACTAACAAACAGCATCTCCGACAGGTCTGTGACCCTGGGCGTCACTCTGTGCGGCCTCCCTCTGCCTGGTCTTCCAGAGACTTCCACTGCAGACGGGGCACCAGGCCTCTGTCTCCACCCATCTACCCCTCCTCTCCCTGACTCCTGGGTTCCTCTCATTAAGAGAATGTCTTCTTGAAGTTGTCTCCCACTCATGGGCCAGATAAAATGATGAGAAAACAAGCCGGAGCTGCAGCCCCTTGTCTCCTGACTCTTAGGAGCCCACACCTGTTCCTCGGACCTGGCCGGTTCAGCGAGGTCCATTTTCTGCAATGTGAGCCCCTGAGGTTTGAGGATTGGCTGACCTGGGCAGCCTGACCCTGCCGGCCAGCCCTCCCCAGGTGTGCCTGTGTTGAGGTCAATATAAACCCCACTCCAGGCAGCAAGAGGCACTGCAGGTATGCCTGACGCCATATCCTCTGCCCCTTCAGCAGTCTCGGGGCTGTGCTGGTGGGAGGGTGTGAGGGGCCACGGCTTTGTGGGTGGTCCGGTGTGAGTGGGGCTCTGCTGGAGATTCTGCAGGAGTTGCCAGGCTGCCACCTGCTAAAGAAGAGGATGTGTCACCCATACCTTCCGCTGGAATTTCTCCCCGGGCAGAGGTGAGGAAGGAAAAAAGCAGTGGGGGCCGGGACAGGAGGGGTATCTCAGGCAAGGAAATGGAAAGCTTCCAGAAGAGCGCCCGGGGTCAGGAGCATCCTGGCTGGCCTGCAGGCACCAAGTCGGCCTGCGTGCTGTCGCTGGTGCGGCTCCACAGCCCTTCCTCTAGGCTTTCAAGTCCTTGTACATATTCAGGTGTTTTACCTGGGAAGGGTGGGAAGAGTTCAGCAGCAGCTGGCCTGGAGCTCATCTCACGTTTACTCACAGACCCCTCGGCATGGTCCCCCAGCTTTGCAATGAGGACGTTCCTTGCGGGGGACCTGCTGGCTGCATGGGAGATGATTCCCCACCTCTAACGAACTTCAGAATTGTTTACCACTGGAGCAAGTGCCCTGATAGCGTTTTCCTCTGTAAAACTGGTGGGTTCTGTTTTTTTTTTTCTTTTTTGGTTCAAGGTAGATTTCATTTCTCTTTCATGTATTTATAGATATAAGCATGGAAATAATTCATTCATATAAATACATCTGTGTGAAGGGAGGAACGTTTTTCTGCTTTATTTTTAAATTTTATTTTTTTAATCTTGAACTTTAATTTTATTTATTTTTTTATACAGCAGGTTATTATTAGTTATCTATTTTATACATATACATGTATACAGGTCAATCCCAATCTCCCAACTCATCCCACCACCACCACCCCGTGGCTTCCCCCCCTTGGTGTCCATACGTTTGTTCTCTACCTCTGTGTCTCTATTTCTGCCCTGCAAACCGGTTCATCTCTACCATTTTTCTAGGTTCCACATATATGCATTAATATACAATATTTGTTTTTCTCTTTCTGACTTACTTCACTCTGTATGACAGTCTCTGGATCCATCGACGTCTCAACAAATGACCCAGTTTCATTCCTTTGTATGGCTGAGTAATATTCCATTTTATATATGTACCACCTCTTTATCCATTCGTCTGTCTGTGGGCATTTAGGTTGCTTCCATTACCTGGCTATTGTAAACAGTGCTGCAATGAACATTGTGGTGAATGTGTCTTTTGGATTTATGGTTTTCTCTGGGTATATGCCCAGAAGTGGGATTGCTGGATCATATGCTAATTCTATTTTTAGTTTTTAAAGGAACCTCCATACTGCTCTCCATAGTGACTGTATCAATTTACATTCCCACCAATGGTGGAAGAGGGTTCCTTTTGTCCACACCCTCCCCAGCATTTGTTGTTTGTAGATTTTCTGATGATGCCCATTCTAACAGGTGAGGTGATATCTCACTGTAGTTTTGATTTGCATTTCTCTAATAATTAGTGATGTTGAGCAGCTTTTCATGTGCGTCTCGTCCATCTCTGCATCTTCTTTGAAGAAATGTCTGTTTAGATCTTCTACCCATTTTTGTATTGGGTTGTTTGTTTTATTTATATTAAGCTGCATGAGCTGTTTATATATATTGGAGATTAAACCTTTGTCCATTGATTCCTTTGCAAATATTTTCTCCCATTCTGAGGGTTGCCTTTTTCCATTCCCGTATTTTAGGGAAAAAAATAAAGAAAAAGAAGCAGAACAGAAATGTGCATAAAACATGCCTCTGGAAACTGTCGTTTTGAAATATGGACGTCTTTTGAATTTTTTGGTCGATATACGACCCCAGGATTTGTTTTCAGGGCAGGTGCCATTTACAGGCCTGCCAATTACTTTGAATATCTACTGACTAGTAGCGCTGGGATTACAGCTGCTGTTGTGTGAAACGGCCACAAGGTGGCAGCATTTCTCCTTTACCAAATCTGGTTACTAGGGCAACAGAGCCTCAGTGGAAGTCGTGTTCTAGGTTGTAATTTAGAATGGAATGTGCCAGGAAAAATGCCCCTTATGTTTGTCTCACGGCTTCTTGTTCATTTCTTTAATTTAATTTTTATTTTTTATCACAGCAAGTTTGACTACAATGTTTGGCTTGTTGTAGGTGTGCAAGATGTGGTTCTTTTACACATATACATATGTCTGTTCTTCCTGGGATCCTTTTCCCATGTACGTTATGACAGAATGTTGAGTAGTCTTCTCTTGGTATTCCGTAGGTGTTTGGTGATTATATATTTCACCTGTGTTTGTATATGTCTGTTAACCCCAATGTCCTAATGTACCCAATCCTCACACCTTTCCATTGGCGAAACATAAGTTTGTTTAATGAATCTGTGATTGCCCTTCTCTGTGGAAATATCTTCACTGGTATCAATTTTTAGGTAACACCTATAAGTGATATCATATGATATGTGTCTTTCTCTTTCTGACTTACTACAAGTCACGTGATTACCTCTAGCCTCATCTACGGTGCTGCAAATGGCATTGTGTCCTTTTTTTCCTTGGCTAATATTCTGTCTGTACATGGACCAGTTCGTCTTTGTCCACTCATCTGTTGATGGACTTTTTGGTTGCTTCCATGTCATGGCTATTGTAATGCTGCGGCAATGCACATTTGCCTGCCTGTGTCTTTCCAATTCTGTCTTCTTAGGGTATAGGCCCAGGAGTGGGCCTGCTGGATCATATGGTAGCAAAATGTTTACCTTGTAGAGGCACCTCCATTCTGTTCTCATTAGTGTCTCTTACCAGGATACGTCCCACTTAAAGTTGAAGTTACGGTCTTCTCCACAACACCTTCAGCGTTTATTGTTTGTAGTATTTTTGCTGATGTTTATTCTGACTGGTGTGAGCTGATTCCACTTTGTGGTTGGATTTGCATGCGTCTCATAATCCCTTGAAATTGAGCCTTCTCGCATGTCCTTTTCTTCTTCAAACTGTGAGTACAGCTTACCTCTTCAAATTGTTTTCGTGAAGTATGTGTGACATTTAGAAATATTTTGGCCATTACCTCCCTCAAGACATTTTGAGGTCAGGTCTCATTTACAGCCCTCCAGTACTGGTGCATATGAAGTGACCCTTAGCACAGGTTTTAAAGCTGCTGTTGCAGGTAACGGCCAGAGGGCGGCAGCATTTCTGCTTTTCCCAATCTGGTAACTAGGGAAACAGACCATCCTGGCAGTGGTGTTCCTCGGTTATATGTTAGAGTGGAGTGTGCCCCCAAAAGCTGATGTCTCCTTACTTATGTTTGCTTTATGAATTGGATTTATATTTTTCTCATTGGAGTCATATTCCATTGTGTACATGGACCACTTCTTCTTTGTGCATTCCTCTGTTGATGGACATTTTCGTAGCTTCCAAGTATTGGTTATCATAACTATTGCTGTAGTGCAGGATTGCCAGCCTGTGTCTTTTTTTTTTGTTTTTGGCTGTACGTGGGCCTCTCGTTGCCGTGGACCGTCCCATTGCAGAGAACAGGCTCCAGACATGCAGGCCCAGCAGCCATAGCTCACGGGACCAGCCGCTCCACGGCATGTGGGATCTTCCGGAACCGGGGCATGAACCCGTGTCCCCTGCATTGGCAGGCGGACTCTGAACCACTGTGCCACCAGTGAAGCCCAGCCTGTGTCTTTTTGATTCTCATCCCCTCAGGCGATAGGCCCAGCAGCGGGTATGCTTGATTGAATGGTAGCTCAGTATTTACCTTTCCAAGGCACCTCATTTTTGTTTTCATTACTGGCTCTTACAATGTCCCACGTTGAACCCAGGGTAGGCATTTCTCCAAAACCCCTTCAGCATTTATTGTTTGCAGAATTTTTGCTGATGGCCATTCTGACTGGTGTGAGCTGATAGGTTTTTGTCATATGAATTTGCGTATCTTTAATTATTCCTAATGTTCAGCCTCTTTCCATGCCTTTTTAAATTTCTTGGACAGAAAAACAGAAAAAAAAACGGAGAGTGCAATTAACCTCTTGAAATAGTCTTCTTGGATGGTTGCCCGCTTTTGAAATTTTTGGTCAATTTTCGACCCCAGGATTGTTTTTGAGGGCAGGTGTCATTCACAGGCCTGCAATGAGTGTGAATATTTAGTGACCATTAGCACTGGGTTTAAAGCTGCTGTTGCGGGAAATGGCCACAAGGTGGCGGTATTTCTCCATTCCCAAATCCGGTTACTAGGGCAGCAGAGCCTTTCTGGGACCAATGGAATACAGAAGAAGGCATCATTGAAGTCTAATACAGAAAACCATGTCGTGGTGGATGGTAGAATGACCAGCAGGGTGTAGGAATTAGGAACGACTGGATGTATATCCTCGGTGACTTGACTGACTCTCCTGACATCCTTTACCGGGTCCCCAGCAGCCCATGGGGCTGACGTGGTCAGGGCAATGCCAGGTTATGGAGCTCACCTGCGCAACTACCCAGCAGCCCATGGGGCTCTCGTGGTCAGGCCCCTCCCAGGATATCGGGCTCACCTGGGCAGGTCCCCAGCAGCCCACGGGGCTCTCATGGTCAGGCCACTCCCAGGTTATGGAGCTCACCTGTGCAACTACCCAGCAGCCCATGGGGCTCTCGTGATCAGGCCCCTCCCAGGATACGTAGCTCCCGTGGGCAGGTAGGACAGCAGGGCTGGGAACACAGGATTCGTGCACATAGCCCTCATTTCAGAGCACCCCAGATGGCCTGTCTCTCAGAGCTGACACAGAGCACGTCAGAGCAGGACTTGAACTAACAAACAGCATCTCCGACAGGTCTGTGACCCTGGGCGTCACTCTGTGCGGCCTCCCTCTGCCTGGTCTTCCAGAGACTTCCACTGCAGACGGGGCACCAGGCCTCTGTCTCCACCCATCTACCCCTCCTCTCCCTGACTCCTGGGTTCCTCTCATTAAGAGAATGTCTTCTTGAAGTTGTCTCCCACTCATGGGCCAGATAAAATGATGAGAAAACAAGCCGGAGCTGCAGCCCCTTGTCTCCTGACTCTTAGGAGCCCACACCTGTTCCTCGGACCTGGCCGGTTCAGCGAGGTCCATTTTCTGCAATGTGAGCCCCTGAGGTTTGAGGATTGGCTGACCTGGGCAGCCTGACCCTGCCGGCCAGCCCTCCCCAGGTGTGCCTGTGTTGAGGTCAATATAAACCCCACTCCAGGCAGCAAGAGGCACTGCAGGTATGCCTGACGCCATATCCTCTGCCCCTTCAGCAGTCTCGGGGCTGTGCTGGTGGGAGGGTGTGAGGGGCCACGGCTTTGTGGGTGGTCCGGTGTGAGTGGGGCTCTGCTGGAGATTCTGCAGGAGTTGCCAGGCTGCCACCTGCTAAAGAAGAGGATGTGTCACCCATACCTTCCGCTGGAATTTCTCCCCGGGCAGAGGTGAGGAAGGAGAAAAGCAGTGGGGGCCGGGACAGGAGGGGTATCTCAGGCAGGGAAATGGAAAGCTTCCAGAAGAGCGCCCGGGGTCAGGAGCATCCTGGCTGGCCTGCAGGCACCAAGTCGGCCTGCGTGCTGTCGCTGGTGCGGCTCCACAGCCCTTCCTCTAGGCTTTCAAGTCCTTGTACATATTCAGGTGTTTTACCTGGGAAGGGTGGGAAGAGTTCAGCAGCAGCTGGCCTGGAGCTCATCTCACGTTTACTCACAGACCCCTCGGCATGGTCCCCCAGCTTTGCAATGAGGACGTTCCTTGCGGGGGACCTGCTGGCTGCATGGGAGATGATTCCCCACCTCTAACGAACTTCAGAATTGTTTACCACTGGAGCAAGTGCCCTGATAGCGTTTTCCTCTGTAAAACTGGTGGGTTCTGTTTTTTTTTTTCTTTTTTGGTTCAAGGTAGATTTCATTTCTCTTTCATGTATTTATAGATATAAGCATGGAAATAATTCATTCATATAAATACATCTGTGTGAAGGGAGGAACGTTTTTCTGCTTTATTTTTAAATTTTATTTTTTTAATCTTGAACTTTAATTTTATTTATTTTTTTATACAGCAGGTTATTATTAGTTATCTATTTTATACATATACATGTATACAGGTCAATCCCAATCTCCCAACTCATCCCACCACCACCACCCCGTGGCTTCCCCCCCTTGGTGTCCATACGTTTGTTCTCTACCTCTGTGTCTCTATTTCTGCCCTGCAAACCGGTTCATCTCTACCATTTTTCTAGGTTCCACATATATGCATTAATATACAATATTTGTTTTTCTCTTTCTGACTTACTTCACTCTGTATGACAGTCTCTGGATCCATCGACGTCTCAACAAATGACCCAGTTTCATTCCTTTGTATGGCTGAGTAATATTCCATTTTATATATGTACCACCTCTTTATCCATTCGTCTGTCTGTGGGCATTTAGGTTGCTTCCATTACCTGGCTATTGTAAACAGTGCTGCAATGAACATTGTGGTGAATGTGTCTTTTGGATTTATGGTTTTCTCTGGGTATATGCCCAGAAGTGGGATTGCTGGATCATATGCTAATTCTATTTTTAGTTTTTAAAGGAACCTCCATACTGCTCTCCATAGTGACTGTATCAATTTACATTCCCACCAATGGTGGAAGAGGGTTCCTTTTGTCCACACCCTCCCCAGCATTTGTTGTTTGTAGATTTTCTGATGATGCCCATTCTAACAGGTGAGGTGATATCTCACTGTAGTTTTGATTTGCATTTCTCTAATAATTAGTGATGTTGAGCAGCTTTTCATGTGCGTCTCGTCCATCTCTGCATCTTCTTTGAAGAAATGTCTGTTTAGATCTTCTACCCATTTTTGTATTGGGTTGTGTGTTTTATTTATATTAAGCTGCATGAGCTGTTTATATATATTGGAGATTAAACCTTTGTCCATTGATTCCTTTGCAAATATTTTCTCCCATTCTGAGGGTTGCCTTTTTCCATTCCCGTATTTTAGGGAAAAAAATAAAGAAAAAGAAGCAGAACAGAAATGTGCATAAAACATGCCTCTGGAAACTGTCGTTTTGAAATATGGACGTCTTTTGAATTTTTTGGTCGATATACGACCCCAGGATTTGTTTTCAGGGCAGGTGCCATTTACAGGCCTGCCAATTACTTTGAATATCTACTGACTAGTAGCGCTGGGATTACAGCTGCTGTTGTGTGAAACGGCCACAAGGTGGCAGCATTTCTCCTTTACCAAATCTGGTTACTAGGGCAACAGAGCCTCAGTGGAAGTCGTGTTCTAGGTTGTAATTTAGAATGGAATGTGCCAGGAAAAATGCCCCTTATGTTTGTCTCACGGCTTCTTGTTCATTTCTTTAATTTAATTTTTATTTTTTATCACAGCAAGTTTGACTACAATGTTTGGCTTGTTGTAGGTGTGCAAGATGTGGTTCTTTTACACATATACATATGTCTGTTCTTCCTGGGATCCTTTTCCCATGTACGTTATGACAGAATGTTGAGTAGTCTTCTCTTGGTATTCCGTAGGTGTTTGGTGATTATATATTTCACCTGTGTTTGTATATGTCTGTTAACCCCAATGTCCTAATGTACCCAATCCTCACACCTTTCCATTGGCGAAACATAAGTTTGTTTAATGAATCTGTGATTGCCCTTCTCTGTGGAAATATCTTCACTGGTATCAATTTTTAGGTAACACCTATAAGTGATATCATATGATATGTGTCTTTCTCTTTCTGACTTACTACAAGTCACGTGATTACCTCTAGCCTCATCTACGGTGCTGCAAATGGCATTGTGTCCTTTTTTTCCTTGGCTAATATTCTGTCTGTACATGGACCAGTTCGTCTTTGTCCACTCATCTGTTGATGGACTTTTTGGTTGCTTCCATGTCATGGCTATTGTAATGCTGCGGCAATGCACATTTGCCTGCCTGTGTCTTTCCAATTCTGTCTTCTTAGGGTATAGGCCCAGGAGTGGGCCTGCTGGATCATATGGTAGCAAAATGTTTACCTTGTAGAGGCACCTCCATTCTGTTCTCATTAGTGTCTCTTACCAGGATACGTCCCACTTAAAGTTGAAGTTACGGTCTTCTCCACAACACCTTCAGCGTTTATTGTTTGTAGTATTTTTGCTGATGTTTATTCTGACTGGTGTGAGCTGATTCCACTTTGTGGTTGGATTTGCATGCGTCTCATAATCCCTTGAAATTGAGCCTTCTCGCATGTCCTTTTCTTCTTCAAACTGTGAGTACAGCTTACCTCTTCAAATTGTTTTCGTGAAGTATGTGTGACATTTAGAAATATTTTGGCCATTACCTCCCTCAAGACATTTTGAGGTCAGGTCTCATTTACAGCCCTCCAGTACTGGTGCATATGAAGTGACCCTTAGCACAGGTTTTAAAGCTGCTGTTGCAGGTAACGGCCAGAGGGCGGCAGCATTTCTGCTTTTCCCAATCTGGTAACTAGGGAAACAGACCATCCTGGCAGTGGTGTTCCTCGGTTATATGTTAGAGTGGAGTGTGCCCCCAAAAGCTGATGTCTCCTTACTTATGTTTGCTTTATGAATTGGATTTATATTTTTCTCATTGGAGTCATATTCCATTGTGTACATGGACCACTTCTTCTTTGTGCATTCCTCTGTTGATGGACATTTTCGTAGCTTCCAAGTATTGGTTATCATAACTATTGCTGTAGTGCAGGATTGCCAGCCTGTGTCTTTTTTTTTTGTTTTTGGCTGTACGTGGGCCTCTCGTTGCCGTGGACCGTCCCATTGCAGAGAACAGGCTCCAGACATGCAGGCCCAGCAGCCATAGCTCACGGGACCAGCCGCTCCACGGCATGTGGGATCTTCCGGAACCGGGGCATGAACCCGTGTCCCCTGCATTGGCAGGCGGACTCTGAACCACTGTGCCACCAGTGAAGCCCAGCCTGTGTCTTTTTGATTCTCATCCCCTCAGGCGATAGGCCCAGCAGCGGGTATGCTTGATTGAATGGTAGCTCAGTATTTACCTTTCCAAGGCACCTCATTTTTGTTTTCATTACTGGCTCTTACAATGTCCCACGTTGAACCCAGGGTAGGCATTTCTCCAAAACCCCTTCAGCATTTATTGTTTGCAGAATTTTTGCTGATGGCCATTCTGACTGGTGTGAGCTGATAGGTTTTTGTCATATGAATTTGCGTATCTTTAATTATTCCTAATGTTCAGCCTCTTTCCATGCCTTTTTAAATTTCTTGGACAGAAAAACAGAAAAAAAAACGGAGAGTGCAATTAACCTCTTGAAATAGTCTTCTTGGATGGTTGCCCGCTTTTGAAATTTTTGGTCAATTTTCGACCCCAGGATTGTTTTTGAGGGCAGGTGTCATTCACAGGCCTGCAATGAGTGTGAATATTTAGTGACCATTAGCACTGGGTTTAAAGCTGCTGTTGCGGGAAATGGCCACAAGGTGGCGGTATTTCTCCATTCCCAAATCCGGTTACTAGGGCAGCAGAGCCTTTCTGGGACCAATGGAATACAGAAGAAGGCATCATTGAAGTCTAATACAGAAAACCATGTCGTGGTGGATGGTAGAATGACCAGCAGGGTGTAGGAATTAGGAACGACTGGATGTATATCCTCGGTGACTTGACTGACTCTCCTGACATCCTTTACCGGGTCCCCAGCAGCCCATGGGGCTGACGTGGTCAGGGCAATGCCAGGTTATGGAGCTCACCTGCGCAACTACCCAGCAGCCCATGGGGCTCTCGTGGTCAGGCCCCTCCCAGGATATCGGGCTCACCTGGGCAGGTCCCCAGCAGCCCACGGGGCTCTCATGGTCAGGCCACTCCCAGGTTATGGAGCTCACCTGTGCAACTACCCAGCAGCCCATGGGGCTCTCGTGATCAGGCCCCTCCCAGGATACGTAGCTCCCGTGGGCAGGTAGG